>NC_071278.1:4535011-4545011 GCF_023375685.1 Ictalurus furcatus
TTCTCTTTCATCTGCTTGTGCGGACCACATCTAGTTTTCACTGCACATATACGCACACACACACACACACACACACACACTCCTCCGACATTAAACTTCACTGCTGAGATCAAAGCCAACAGCCACAAAGACCTGATTTGAACACGTCTTGATGCAAATTTTGATGCAGGTTTGACGCAGAACCGAAGATCCCACTCGCTGCTAAATTCACATTACTGCACTTTATTACTCCATGTCTCGATTTAAGTATGTCTACACAAGGGCCAGTAGACACGTCTGATACTGTCTTAGCCGTCAGCCACTGAAAGCTCACAGTCATACTCATAATGTTGTATCTTAGTGGTTTGAACCTCAGATACGGGGCACTGAAACGGAACCACATGTACTGGTGAGTGTTATTTTGGCACCTCTGAAATTTCCTCGACTGTGACTTTCTCACACTCACCCCCCCACCACACACTCTTGGCACATCCGTTAACGTAGGGTCACGCTTGTTTGACAACCATACTCTAGTTCGTCGTTGCCTTCATAACACTAACTCTATCACTCTATCCGTGCTCTATTATATTCTCCTCCTGGTTTATCAGTGTGAGAGCGAGGTAGAGAGGAAAAGCGTGCATACTGGCACCCACATAGTCGAAAGTATGAAAAAAAAAAAAATCAACACCAGCACCCATTTCTTCCGAGCTCCTCATAACCGCATGCATTATATCTCGCATACTTCGACGCAAAGTGATGCAAAACTAAAACATGGCTCGCTTATCGCTTTCGGTCGAGAAAAATGAGTCGAACTCTGGGGATTTTTTTTCCCCCTGTGCTTGCTGTGACATGTATTCTTAATGACACACACATCAACAATGATATTGAAGTGAGAAGGTTAAACATTGACTACATCACTAGTTCAACCGTGCATGCAAAACCAAACCAAGTGTACAGGCATGACCAAAAACAATGCGGTTAGATGTCATTCGAATTTCACACTAATTACTCGATCAAGTAAGGAATAAAACACTTGGGAGCGTGCTGTTATAGGAAAATAATCATAATGGCGCTGTCATGTGGTCTGACATGAAGCGGAGATAGTTTCCAATAAAAGCACATCTAAATGTGTTTTATTCCCTTATACCACGGTAATTTCAAATGTGTTTTATTCCCTTATACCACGGTAATTTCAAATGTGTTTTATTCCCTCATACCATTTTTATACACTAAAAAAATGCTTCCCCCCCCCTTTAATGTTGTGGAACATCACTGAAAGAAGTTAGTTCCCGTTCACGTTAATGCGGCTATAAACCGTGATTTCGTCACTTTCTCTTGAATTAACAAATTACAGCTTGTTACCAAGAAACTGCAATGTGCAACATGTTGAAGTCTGTTCTGAAGAATTTCCTGTGCGGGAAAACCTTATAGATTTACGCCTGACTTTCCCAAAGCATGGATACAAATAAACGTCTCCTCACAGAAACCGTCAAAATATCAATACTGAATCAACATGATACATTTTTTCTTTCTTAAATAATCTAAGTCTAATGAGAAACTGATTTTAAAACGTTTTAAATGCAGTCGGGTGACTACAGAAATGATCATGCGGCTGCTGACTTCTGACCAATCAGAATTGAGATTTCAACGCTATTCTGGTATGAAAAGAATTTCTGACTTTTGCACTAATCCTAGCCTTTATCATTAAACTAATTTAAAGGGTCAAAACAGTACAAAACTGCTGCTTTGAATCAGAGATTGTAACTATTATTAAACAAAGATGAAAAAATATATATTTGAATGATTCCTACAATATTCCAGAAAAGAGTATTTTGACAATTTATCAGGATCCTGATCCACATGCTCTGGACGAGTAAATTGGCAAAAAAAAAAAAAAACAGAACGCACAAAACACATTTGCGTTCATACATAGACCGAAACTCCCCAGAGGAAACGTAAAGGATTTGAGAACCATTGTGTCCTTCCGCAAATTTTCCCATGATTGCCTTTAACTTTCACACTGGGTGTGGTTAGAGCAGGACTCAGTCCATGCTATTGATCTGAAAGCAGATCAAATTCAGACAGTTTTACTGAGACTGGTTGTAACACAACGAGTATAATAAGACTGTACAGTGAGAACCGAGGCAATCTCGGCCTGTAGATCGTATCGGTACGGTGGTTTAAAAAAGTCAGCCGAGACCCAGCTGAGTGATACTGGTGAAGAAAATCCACTACTGAGAATGAGAGCGTAACTGTATAATCAGAACAAAAAGCTATGCGGCAGTTCCAGCAAATATATTGTATCATCGGTGCAAAAACGAGCTCAGAAACGTGCACAGTTAACTTTGTATATGAGTCTGATGAACTGCTGGGAAATTTCCCATGGACATCTATTTAGATACAAAGATGCAACGGTGCTATTTTATGATAGAATATAGACCTAGAACAATAAGACCAACATATAGTCCTATAATCTCGTATTAAAAACCCTATAAACTCGTATAAAGCTCGTTTTATTCACATGTTGACCTTAAACCTTTTTATTCAGTAATTAGTACAAGGTGTGATCAGAGGCATGATGCAGAGGTGTCCTTTAATTAAGGTAATCAACAAAGCGTAATCAGTCAACACACATGCAGGCTATATTATAAATACGGGGATAAACAACAAATGCAGTGACGTGGACACAAGGCTTGGCCTTATTAAATTAAATGGACGATGAGACTTCACAACTAGACATAGGAACATGAGGGTATAAATAGTAATAGTAAAAACTAATAAGGAGCTAAACAGAGAACACCTGGATGTAATTGGGAATTAAAAGCAATGGCAATAGCATTAGTGGACCCACTATACCAAAGTAATTATAATTATTATTGAGTTCTTATCGTTTTTGACTGAATAGGTTTAATCAAAACCTCAGTAACTGAAAAACAAGTCGATCTATAAATAACAACAAATCTAATGTGTTCTGCCAGCGGAAGATTCAGGAACTGAAAGCTCTACTGTGCTAATAAATGGGGGGAAAAATATACTATTTGTCCACATTTAATTAAATAAATATGTACTGAGGGGGTACGTGGAATTTGTTAATGGGGTCCCTGGCTGCAGAATCCCTGCTGTTCATTATTTAGCAAGTGCAGTAAAACTAATAGAAAAGACATGCACATAAACAAGTGAAAAATGTTGATTCTGGACCCATCAACAGGTCCCTGGAGTTTTAAGTGGTGACTCATTAAAATATGAGGAAATGAACCGGCTGGAATTTTGAAAAGGAGCTTTAAAATGTTGGAATTTTAACGAATGCCTCGCTGTATGTTTAAGAAGCAGCAGAATCCTATTGTCTAAACCTGTTCACATTCATGCACGTGTGTATTTTTGGTTCTTATCACTGTGCGTACATCTTATCAGTGACCCATGTGTTTGCTACTGGCCACTTTGGTGCACGCTGCATTCACAAGAAAGCTCACACTCACACACACACACACACACATACACACACACACACACACACACACACACATCAAAAATGCTAGAGCCTAAAGAGCTAAATGAAAACATCATGACTCTTATTAATATAATCTACAGGTGTGGCTATTTCCACACTGAAACAGTTTATTCAAAAGCATTAAAACGATTTTATGCAAATTAATTGTAGTCTCATCTGCCTTCTGCAAAGGTCCCGCAAAAAACCTTGTGTAATCTTCAATCTCCTGTTTCAACACGCGACTATGCAACGATTAGGCCACACAAGTCAACGGCAACAATGCCTCAGTCCCGGCATTCTCATGTTAAAAAGCACAGGATCCATCTTCAACTGCCCCTCATGGACATTCATGACTTCTCATTACCATGAGGATGGGTCTAATCCCATCACAGAGGACTGAACTGAAAGGACGGGCTTGACAGAAACAGATCAGAAAGAAAGTCTCTGCTCTGGAAAAAACCCCCGACTCTCTCAGGAACATTTCATGAACCATCCAACTTTTTTCTTCTCTTTCTGCATCCCAACAGGAGGGAACTACACTAGCTTCTCCAGCTGCACAAACAAAAGCAGGGAGTAGAAACAATGCACTGAGGAGAAGGGAGGAGGGGCACATGCAAGCCCCGTGTGTGTCTACTTTTCCACTTTTACTACTTTACCTGCTCAGGCCTTTCTGGCTGTCTGCAGCCGAACCACTGCAGTAGATTCTCAAAGTTGCAGACAGCCTTAAAACCACTAACACCAGGGTCAGTACAGCCACAAATTCATCAGAAAATGTTTTCATGCTTTAGCAGCACCAGAGACGGTTCCCAAGCCTCTTTGCGGCCAGGAAAGCGGAGAACATTAACGCAGTGTGGGAACGAATCAGACGCAAGGCATTTTCACGCTAGGGTAAAGATTGCACCTGTTTTTCCTTCCCTCAAACTGTAAAACTGTGGTCACACACATGGCAAGATGTCACGGCGCATGATGCTGAACTTTTTAACGCAAACCGTTGCATGTCGTGAGCATTTTAACTCTAAAAAAGAGAACTGCAAGCGTTTGACATTCGTTTGTGATGACTCACTTAAAAAAAATTTCACAAAGTACAAAAAAAAAAAACAAAAATACAACACTCGAATCTGTCCACTGTGGCACAGTGTGAGACTTTTGTTTCTGTTACGAAATTTAACAGACGCTCAGTCCGTTATTTTATACTAGACATCAGAAACCCTTAAATTTCAACACTCTTATCACATGTAAATAAGGCGTAAAATGGAGAACCTTTGGAGGTTTTCTGTAGAACCATACAACAGAGATTAGTCAAGGTTATTAGTAAGTAGAACCGCTTCAGGTTTAGGTTTCTACTCTGTTAGGGGAAAAAATTTCACCCCTTAAATCTTCTTCAGTTTGTTCGTTCAGGGAACCCTCTGATCTTTTATATAGAACCATATAAAAAAGATGGTATCAGACAGATACAAGTAGAACCCATTTAGGTGGCCAAGAACCTGTCCAAAGAACCATTGTTGGACAAGAGAAAAAATAGTAAGTTTTGAACCCTTAAGAATTCTTCGTTTATTTATTTTTTTTTAATTCTAAAGCTTTTTCCTTTGGAGGAGTTCTTAGAGGTTTTATATAGAACCCATAACAAAGTGGTTCTCTATCAGACAGTAGAACCAAGTAAGACCCCTTTAGGTAGTGAAGAACCCTTAGCTATCTAATGGACCCTTTAAAAACCAGCTTTCAATGTTCTTAGAAAAAAATAAGGTTTAATTTCTAAATCTTAAAGGTTCTTCAGGTTATTTTTGAGGGAATCATTTTTTATGTAGAACCCTACAAAAGTGAGGCTCCCTATCAGACAGAGTTAGAAGTCGAACCCCTTTAGATTGCCAAGAACCTATTCAAAGAACCCTTACGGAACTAACTTTCAACAAAAGGGTTCAGTAGACAGGTTCTTGGCAGGTCTTGACAGGTTCTTACTTCTAACCCTGTCTGATATGGAGCCTATCACCAAGAACCTATCTAACAATGGCAAGAACCCATCCACAGAACCCTTAAGGAACTAGTTTTCAACAAAGACTTCTTCAGTTTGTTCCTTTAAAAGAATCCCTAAGGGTTGCATTTAGAAGCCTAGAGCAAGCGTTTCCTTTTCAGAGAAGGTTACAACTAGAACCCCTTTAGGTATCTAAGAACCCTTCATTATCCAAAGAACCCTTAACAAACCATTTTTCAACACTCTCAGGACAAAATGGTTCTTTTGTTTATTCCTTTGGGGGAATCCATAAGGGTTTCGTGTAGAACTGGTATAAAAGCGTTGAACAGCAAAGACAGCGGGACCTTAGAAAGCGAGACCATTGAAGGCTCTCCCCTTTTTCTCATGAGTTGAAAATGTGTCCTGTCCTAAAATGGCTAAAGTTTTTCCTTAGCTGGATCTCTGCTCAGTAAATATTTATAAAATTTTCCCCAAGGAGCCTGGGATACATCTGTCTGCAGAAGCCAGACAAATTGTTCTGGGTGTCTGTACTGTATACAGCATAAATTTCGGGACGTGTTTTCAATGGTCCCCTTGCTAAATGAGTGCATGCTACTGTTTATACAGACGTATCAGACAGGCAGCAGGAGACTGATAGGGAGAGACAGGCCGTGTGTGTTTTTGTGAGGGAACGGTACTCGAGGCGAGGCTGTTTCTGGCGTTTCTGGGACACACCCATTGCTTGGCACAGAGGTTTGAGAGCGCCACACTGCCGGCTGTGAGTTGTAACTTGCTCGCGAAACAGAAGGCGTTTATTTCGCTGCAGCAGCCACACCCAGTGAAAAAAAGTGTTTCTTAGTCCAGACATGCATGCTGGCTCAAACCCATCAAAGCGGTGTAATCGTAATGGTTCTCACACCACTTCTGACAATTAATAACACGCAAACGACCATGAGCGCTGTCAGAGATGGTGCATAATGCTGTAAAGACTGTCATAGCTGCCCTGCTTTTAAAGCATATCAATTATCATTATATAGCATGACAGTGAGCAAAGTGCTTACTGTATAGCTATAATCATTGCATCATGCGCACTAGAAACACGTGTAAACATCTTCAGACAGTAACATGTTATTCCCTTGCTGGGAAACAAAGCGCCTTTTTTCCATCACATTCAGGATTTATGACTTTCTTTTGTTTCGAAAATTCTCACAGGACTGACTGAGATTTTTGGAAATGAGATCTGAAAAACAGACAGAGAGAGAGAGTGAGGAAGACAGAGAGAGAGAGAGAGAGAGAGAAAGAAAGAAAGGGAGAGGAAAGAGAGAGAGATAGAGAGAGAGGGGATAGCTCCGCCCACTGTGTTACATTACCCCGCCTTTAACCTCTCGTGTGACCAAGCCCAAGAATCCCACACTTCCAGTTCCCACCACTGCACGCCTACTCCATTTGTTTATCCTTCCGTTCGCTCGTACATATGTTTATTTATTCGCCTGTTTATTTAGCTTCCTTTCTCATGCACTGCTCGTAGGGATTTTTCAGAAAAATAACTGCTCTGGTTACACCATGTGACGTGATCAGACCTGATCATCAGAATCAAATTTCCCTCTTGAACGTCGTGCCTTCAGGAAAGAGTTGAAATGCAGGTTCATAAACATTGGTGGTCATTTTCCAACAACTTTCAGTAATTGTGATTCAGGGCGTGACCAGACTGAAAGCGTCAGAAACCTGTAATGTACTTAGTTTAAAAAAAACAAAACACTTTTATAGCCTAATTCTCGGAAACAGAATATCCGACAAATGTTTGCTACTAAGAGCAATGGTCGACAGGATGATGTTTACTCTTGGCTAATCATTTTAATTCTGTACATTTATTTACCTTAAACAAACACATCTATCTTAACCCTGGTGTTGACCCAGTGACAGAAATTCAGGGAAATCCTTAACAAGAAATCCTTAATTAGTAACCAATGAAGGTGTGAACACTCGTAAGTCAGGGTGAAAAGTCCTAACTCTAACTATTGAGAGTAGTTAGGTTAGATTACAGACACTTAAGGTACAATTTAATTGGTAGTCATTAGGGCTCAGTCATTAGGACTCAGTTATTTAATGAAATTTATTCCTAAACAATACATCATTAATTTCCTCTTGTTATAGTTACACACAACTAATGTTGTGGAACGTCCGTGAAACAACTTTCCTCTATCACTTACATGATAGCAGATAGAAACAGTCGTGCTCTTTTTTCCTCTCTCTCGACCTTGAGGCGAAAAAAATGCAGCTTATCATACTACAGCGAGACCACAAAGCATTCTGAACACTCTCGTACGTTTTCATACAACTCCACACACAACTTCACCAACAATAATACGTTTTTACCGTATACGCTACAATGCCCTGCAAAAGAGTTGATACTATAGAAACAAGCGTGCTAATATAAACCTTGCAGCTGGAACCTTAATCAATACCTTCGAACCAATCAACACTGCTGTGGTATAAACGATTATATGATATTGTGATGAATCATTTTATAAGACGTTGCATTTTATCACGCGTGTTGCGCAACACTGACTGCTCTATATTGATATGCAAGTGCTACGTGATGTCTCTGTCACCCGTATTAATCGAAGAGCTAAACTTTTATTTTGCTATCTGCTAACAGCATTGCGATCAAAATCTACAGGAAACACAACGTCCATGACCTTGATACGGATGAGAGCGGTAAGCATTCCTCATATCTGTTATGACATATTTACTTAGTGTAAGAGCTGCTATATGACCAATTAGTAGACAAAAGAAAGTACACAAAAGAACGTTTCCTCAGAGGATCAATCTAAAGGACACTTCAAGGTCATAGATAGAATCAGCTTATTTCAAAGACTGTACCACTAAACAGTAGTAAATGACATGGAAAACACTACATCCTAATCATTTTTTTAAATAAATTTGCACTCAGATCTTTCATCTAGTAATGGCTAGGTCTACATTTTAAGTAATAACTTAAAGCATCTTTAAACTTTTACTTGCTGCAACAGCTTCATTGTTTATTCGTTCACAGATTTGAATTTAGTGGCGGTTAAGGGTTCTCCGGTTTGTTCCTGTGGGCAAATCCTTAATGGTTTCATGCAGAACCCTACCATAATGTGGTTCCTTATCAGATAGTGATATGGGTAAAACCACTTTAGGTAGCTAAAACCCCTTAACTATTCTAACCCTTGAAGGTTCGTCAGTTAGTCTTTTTGGAGGAATCCTTAAGGCTTCCATGTAGAACGCTACAACAGAGTATCAGGCAGGGATACAAGTAGAAACCCTGTCGAAGTTTGTTTCTTAAGTTTGTTTCTCATGGTGGCTTAGTGGTTAGCACGTTTGCCTCACACCCCTCATGGTTGGGGGTTCAATTCCCACCTCCGCCCTGTGTGTGTGAAGTTTGCATGTTCTCTCCAGGCTTCGGGGGTACTCCGGTTTCTTCCCACAGTCCAAAGACATGCGTTGTTGGCTGATTGGCATTTCCAAATTGTCCGCAGTGTGTGAATGTGTGTGTGTGTGTGTGATTGTGCCCTGCGATGGGTTGGCACCCCGTCCAGGGTGTCCCCTGCCTTGTGCCCCAGGTCCCCTGGGATAGCCTCCAGGACAGGACAAGCAGTATAGAATATGGATGGAAGTCTGTTTCTTTGGGTAAACACTTAGAGAACCCTTAGATGTTTTAATGTCAGACAGAGTTACACAAAGACCAAAGAGCCTTAATTATTCAAAGAACCCCAAACGAACCCCTTTTTCAACATTGTTTGAAAAAAAAAAGTCAATTTTATTACTCTTAAGGGTTCTTCGGGTTGTTTCTTTGGAGGAACTATTAAGAGGGTTTATGTAGAACCCTACAACATTTCACTGTGGAAAGTCAAACCAACCAACCAACCAACCAAACAAACAAAAAATGGATTTTTTCAATAGCTAAGGGCTATTTGCTTACTAAAATTGCTCTACTTACTCTTTAATGGACAATACTGTTAGATAACATAGACAAGGCTTAACACTGTTAAGGATAATCTGAACCCCATAAGTGTTCTAGAGGTCATCATTTATTTATTTATTTTTTCTAAGATTGTCAGAACAGCTGGAGCAGTCATGATGTTACGGTGAGACACTGAGTCATACGCTGTAATATCATGAATGATGTTATACGTGACTTTGCAATAAGGGCCCTCTGTCTGAAAACACAGACGTTTCAGTGCAATCAGACTAAAGAATTATGGGTGTTTAGAGTTCAGGTACAGGGCACACTAGAGTGTAATCCACAGCTGGGCTTCTTTGTCAATGAAGACTGTGAATGTGAGTGTAAAGAACGTTGTCATCAGTCAGCAGAGACAGCATTGGCGGCTTTATTCAGCTCTAACAAAGCATGGAGTGACATGAGGCAAAGACAGACAGTAGACCTGAGATATTAAGTTGAAGAATACACCAAAGAATGACCTGCTGACGCCGAAAAAACGACACTCTGGCCATCAGTAGAGCCTCATTCATCACCTGATATTTCTGCCCTGCTTCATCTGTCCTCTCTTGTCCTTCTGGCCTTTTGAACAGCTCTTATCATC
>NC_071278.1:4550011-4565011 GCF_023375685.1 Ictalurus furcatus
TGAGATGGATCAAAGCAGTTAATCACTGCTTAGTCTCTCGACTCTGATTTAGGTGTCTATAAATGTCTATTACAGTGTTTGTGGTTTTCTATGCCAATGCAGTCTGAAATTCCCCCAGCTTCACACGATTTATGAAAAATAACCAGCTATAGCTGTAAAGCTACAGGACTTGCATTACTATACAAACAATTGCCACACACACTGCATAAACAGTAACATTTGAGCAAAAGAGTTAGTTAGTCAGCTACAAAGATTATTATCTCCGTCTTTGATGACGTTTTTACTCATTTTTAATTGTGTCATTTTAGTCTATGACTGTCTGCCTGGGACTGTCCCAAAAATTAAGGCGAACCACAAAGGAAAAATTTGCTGACACGCACACTGTTCATGTTAATTCTAGTTTTGATATGAAAAGTTACAAACGTTAAGGTTAGCTTTAGGGACGGGGATAGTTTGCGTTCATTAGTATGAAATTGAGCCAAATCCACCCACGTTAATTTGTCACGAGTTCAGGTTTGATCTTCATAAGATGACTGCTCTCTCTTTTTCTGTTTTTGTAAGACATATATATATATACACGTGTTCATATGTTTTTGTTTCAGTGTTTGTGTTTTCATACGTGCAAAAGCAGTCGCTATGGTATTTGTATGTAATCGCTATAATCCTTTGTGTTTTTCTTTTCTTTTTTATTTTTTTTTCTCCAGTTGGCCTCAGGTGTGCTCAGGTCGGCCCGGGTTGTGTTACATCATGCTCTGTCATGAAGAAGCAGGCCATGTATCGTGCCAGTACACAGTAAAATCTAACCACGCAATCGTGACAAGCCTCCATTAATGAAAGTACTCAGATTAGTACCTGTTCTGGGATGAGTACCCCGATATCTCTTGGTCTCTCTTTGTCTCACGATTACGATCTGATTTCAACATACGTGTGATGACAGTAGTTAACTGTAAGTTGGAAGTTGTGGCATGTGTTTGTGGGTTGAGAAATCTTTCTGGTAAAATTTTCACCAGATGCGACGTCATATCTATGACTAAGCGAGATCCAAAGATCATGTCAGGGGGTTCTCTGTGGTCTGCTTTAGAACGTGAAGCCACGTGACTTATTTAATGTAGGTCCAGAGCTTCCAAGAATCGACAAAAAGGCCATCCTGCTGTGGTTTGCTTCTTATTCAAACCCCGCGTTTCTCTCAGCTTGAAAGAGGGATCAGGAAGCATGACCTCACTTCCTGCTAGCACGTCTCCCACAGTCACGGCATTGTCTGTGAGAATGTGTTAGGACTTCTGGGACACCCACACATCTGGCGGATGTTTTAAAGCCCAGCCATTTCAAACCTCAGAAAAGAAGGTCCCTAACATACTGGATGCTCTCTACAGGAAACGTACTTCCATTTAGAGCCATTTTCTGTAATAGAGATACTTGTTAACTTGATGGAAATTCCAGTAAAGTTCTCACCTTAACTGTGAGGGGCTCTTATGAACATGGTTGGTCTGCCACAGTTTGGTTTCCACCACTAGGTTTCCTCTAACTGCACTTGGCCTTGTTTCATGTGGCTTGTGCTTTCCTTGTTGTATCATCCTTTAATCATTACATATATTCTATGTTGTGGCTGGTATTGAATGGTCCTCTTGAACATGGTGAATCAACCTGTAAACCAATCATACGAGTATCAGTTGTTACCAATTTTAGAGGTGGCTTGGTCAAAACAGAACCTTTCAGATTTCAGCTTCAAAACACCAGTCTGCTTATTTCTGCGTTTTTTTCTCTCTCTACATGCCCATGTCATATAGTATTTGAAATTGTGTGTGTGTGTGTGTGTGTTTTTTTAATCAAATAAGATAATTTCCATCACCTTAATCAGAATTGGACACTCTTTATGTGCAGGGAAATAGTGTTAGGAAATGTATGCCCACATACACAATGTCACACACACACACACACACACACACACACACACACACACACACACACATATATATATATATATATATATATATATATATATATACAAATCACCAGTTTATATTAATGCATTTGTTCTACTTTGTTAATGTTACTATAGTAACAACCTATAAAGAGACGTGTATGGTAGACTCTCCATAGAAACTGTTAATTGTATTGTTTGTATCGTTTCTGTATTTACTGCTAGGGTGACGTTTTCTATGACAAGATGTTTATTTACCTTTTATTTTTGGAAGGAGTCTCCAGTGTCAGCCCTTTGTAACAGTCAGTAAGTTTTCCAACAAGGGAAAGTCTTGGGAAAGGGACATGGCAATCGAATATTTTCATCTTATGAACTTCAAAAATGAGAACAAAACAAAAATAAGTAAGTGCTTACAGGGACTAACTTGTTTCACAGAGGTGCCAAAACATATTGCAGCATGCAACATACTTAGAACATGTGACTGTATTAAACAAAGAGTGCACATCAGCAAATACTATCACTAAAATAACAGACTATGATTCAGATTTCCAGCTGTTGATAGACGATCTGGAAGTTTTCGACACTCAGCGTAGGCAGCGCTCACTTACGTTCACAGGAAGTGGCCACTAAACTGAATGTCATGATGCAACCATGTAGGAGGTGGAATTTTCACAATTAAAAAGGAATTAAAAAGGTCTAACCTCCACAGCATTTTCATTTCAGATTCAAATGCTTAAGAAGTTGTGAAAATCTGAAATGAAAATGCTGTGGAGGTTAGACCTTTTTAATTCGGTAACTACACCTTGCTTACGAAAGGCCATTGTAGTCATGTTGCTTAAAAGTGTGTTCCCGAGATTCTGTCAGATAACTGGCAAGATTTTGAAAGTCATGGACTGTTCAGTATATAATAGAAATCAGATGGTCCGCGGGTATAGCGAAGACTCAGACTGACCTGCGGCTGGATGAGTGCAACACAATATTAAGAGCTAAGTAGAGATTTGGAATAATGCACATAATAAGTACTTTCTGTACATAATGAAGGCAATATAAGGAAAAGGGTGCAGATTTACAAATTCCTTTCCTGCACTATAAAGAATTTCTGTCGTTTCTACAATAACACAGTATACCTTACATGTGTTTTTTTTAACAGTTCGGTAAAATATTTACGGCACTGGCCGATCATATTGTACTGTAGAGCTACAGTAACACTGCTGTACCTATATTATCCTGATGTAATATCCTTGCACCTCTGTAAGTTGTGCTTGTAAGAGTTTTTACTGCTGTTCAGAAGGTTTGAGTTCAAATCCCAGCACTACAAAACTGCCACTGCAAGACCCTTGAGCAACCCTAAACTGCTCATTTGTATATATAAAAAAATTAGATAAATATAAGTAGCTCTGGATAAGGACATCTGCCAAATGTTTTAAATGAAATATTGTAATAACACAGTTAAAAAAACGGCTTCATTATTTTCACTGTAAAACTAGCCACCAAACACATTCACCTGAAGCAGCAAAGGATCTTCATCTGGCTATTTTTTTTTTCCACTTTAATTTCTTCCTTTTTTTATCATCTTGGATTTTGATTTAAAAAAAAAAAAAAAAAAAACATATGTAACTTCAATTGTTTTAACAATGCAGTGTAAGTGCAACCGGAGCTAAAGCCAGGCACTGCTAATGTTCGGCTAGCTAGCAAGCATTAGTTACCTAGCTCAATTTTTTCAATTGATAAACAATATACTATAGCTTACTTTCTTCATGGTATTCAGGACTGCGGCTGATTCTCTTCCTGTTGTTCATTTAAGCAGTTGTGTAATGTGTTGTTCTTAAGTGAACTGAAATGAATTGCTTGAATAAACAAACACATTTCAGATTTTTTTTTTTTGGTTAGAATTTTTGACCTTTGATTTAAATAAATAAATAAATATATTTTTACAGTAGCATTACAGTAAGAATGCTGTAAATATTAATTACCACCTTGTAACTCTACTGACAGAAATTATACTGTAAATTTACAGGATTTTTTTTTTTCTTCAGTGTCCTGAAGACTAGAATAGAGGAGAATGGCTGTGCCTACTTTTAGTATAGTTTGTGTACACTCTGGGAATTATTATAGCACTGACCAGTGATTTTCTTATGCTCTGTATAAGTATATCTCCTGAGCTTAGCTGAACAGCATTTTCTTATACAGTATGCCAAACCCAAACTGGTACCCAAACACAACATTTCAAACAGTGGATTTTACCCTTTAAAAAAAAAAAAAAAAAAAAAAAAAAAAAAACACCATCAAGTTAGAATTTTAATCTAAAACACTACATTTCAACTCTGGACATTTCTGAGAAAGGGAATGAGGATATACGTATATTACTTGATACATCACACAGGGAAATTACTTGTTGACTACATGGAGCAGTTGAAAAGCAGAGGAACTAAATCACTGGCCATTTCCTCTCAGAAGAAAGTGGAGCAAACGCACAAACGGCGTTCCTCTTTCTGCCACGCAATTACATTTATAGAACATTTTGTGCATTCTCCAGTATCATGTGCTTTTGCTGCCATATGATTTAATCAAAGCCAGTTTAATCGAGTACTTTCAAGTCAGGGTTTAAATGTATGAACAGATGTTTTTAAAATGTTACTTCATGCCCATGAATTTGATACGGGCTTAAACAAAGGCCTGAACCGATCATGTTCATTTATCCTTCCACAAGGCGCGTTTGTGTCACATGATCCCAGTGTTTGTTTTGCAGTTAGAATTTACGCCTACACCGTGATGAGGACGTGCCCTTTCCACGAGGTTGAAATGCCATTAACATGTCTTCTCACCCCTTTGTACAAACATCACCGACGTGATACAACTCCTGCAACTGTTTAGTTGTTTAATTAAGCAGTGGGAGTAATTCCACCTGAAAAAAATAAAATAAATTGTAAGCTTCACAATTTCTGGTACTTTTCATGAATATCAAAACAAATAATATACGCAGTGAAACTTTCAAGCTTAAAGGTTTATTATCAGCACTATTGCTATTTATATGAAGTAAAACCTCCCATGGAAAAGTCCATTCATATTCCATTTACAACTGGGCCCAACTTTTTTTGTTTGTTTGTTTGTTTTTGTTTAAGTTTATGTAATAAGAAAAAGAAATGATTTCACTAGTGGTCCAAGACTTTTTGACCCCACTGTACGGTTCTTATTAGTTCCACTGTAGTTCATAAATAATATGGTCTAAGATGAATATATAATTAATTAGCTGAGATTTTAAAGAGTCAAAAAAAGAAGTTGTTATGAGACCATGAGTTGATGAGGGCGCCAATAATTCTGGAGTTCACTGGAGCCCTTAGAATTTCTGCAAAATACGTTTATACAGTCTAGCTTATATAAAGCTCGAATTACCACTCTGAGTCTCAACTTACACTTGATACTAATCTACAGTGTATGTGCAGTCAGCTGAAGTTACTGCTTTGCTGGTGATAGGGGTGATGTTGTTGTTGATGAGGGTAAGTTGTGGTGGTGGTGGTAGTGGTGGAGAGGGTGTTATGTAGTGTTTGCTCGGTATTGTAGTGTAATTCCGGGCTTTTCACCCTTCCCTGAGAGATTAAACAGAGGTGTCTGGAGTCAAGATGGCTGATCTCTGTTTTTCACTAATCATCCATTAGTGACTCAAGTGTCAGTCCTGTCACATATCTCGAAAAGCTCGCAGGTAATTTTCATGAGGTGACCCCATCCACACCTATCGTGTCTTACCTATTATCACCTCTTCCTTTCCTGGCCTGAATCCCGGCTTTTCTCATTTTACATTTACATTTATTCATTTAGCGGACGCTTTTGTGGCAGTAGTGCTACTGTACAAGATTTATAATGGAGTTCTAGAAAAGCAAAGTGTGCAGAGTCGAAGTGTAAGAGCCAGAGTAGGTGTTTTTTTGTTTGGTTGTTTTTTAGGATAATGTGCAGTTGGTGTTTTTGGGGTTAGTTATGTGCTCACGGACGAGGTGGGTCTTTAGCTGTTTTTTTTGAAGATGGTGACAGATTCTGCGGTCCGGATTGAGGTTGGAAGTTCATTCCACCACTGAGGGACAGTTCGTGTGAAGGTTCTGGAAAGGGACCTTGAGTCATGCTGAGTAGACACTACTAAGCGTCAGTTTTTAATTGATCGCAGATTGCGTGAGGGAACGTAAGCCTTCAGGAGAGAGTTGAGGTAGGAGGGTGCTGTTCCAGATAAGGTCTTGTACGTGAGCATCAAGGCCTTGAATTTGATACGGGCGGCTACAACAAGCCAGTGGAGGGAGATGAAGAGGGGTGTGACGTGGGTCCTTTTGGGCTGGTTGAAGACGAGGCGTGCTGCTGCATTCTGAATCATCTGAAGGGGTTTGATGGAGCTGGCTGGGAGGCCCGAGAGGAGTGCGTTGCAGTAGTCCAGTTTTGATATGATAAGAGCCTGGTCTAGTATCTGTGTAGCCTGTTCGGTGAGATAGGATCTGATTTTCTTGATGTTGTACAGGATGAACCTACAGGACCGTGCAGTTGTTGAGATGTGGTCTGTAAAGGTCAAGCCATCATCAAGAATCACCCCAAGGTTCTTCTTCGTCCTGGTTGGCTTGAGTGCGGTTGAACCGAGCTATACAGTGAGGTTGTGGTTGATTGAGGGACAGGCTGGGATGACGAAAAGCTCAGATTTTGCCAAGTTGAGCTTAAGGTGGTGTTCCCTCATCCAGTCCGAGATGTCCGACAGGCAAGCAGAAATTCATGCAGAGACAATTTAAGCATTGTCTGGATATTCTCACCCCCAGCACGACTGTGACCTCTGACTGGAGGTTTATTTGTCAAAGAGAGCGAGCGAACTCTTCCTAGAAGATGCTTATCAATTCTTCGCGAGTCTGCTTAGGTTTACATTTGAGTGTCTCTTAAGAGAATTGCGGCTAAATTAATGGCGTTTTTAGAGGTTCGTCCCTCTCACAGGGCTTTAGTGTTCCCAAATTTTTACTATGAGAGCAAAAAAGGTTGTTCCCATGCTCTAATGTGTGTATTTGTGTCTTCGTTTTGCTTGCTATGTATGTGTGTTCTTAGTGTTAGGTTTCATTCTGAAAACCCCAATCTTCCTGTTCAGGCAGAGAATTTGTGTGTGTGTGTGTGTGTGTGTGTGTGTGTGTGTGTGTGTGTGTGTGTGTGTGTGTGTGTGTGTGTGTGTGTGAGAGAGAGAGAGAGAGAGAGACATAGAAGGTAGCTTGAGACCCCAAACTGCACTCCTTAATGAGACACAGGATAAGCAGGAGGACATGAGTTCTGCGACTTCCTGGAGATTAGGCTTTTATTTACAGAGCAGATTTAAAAATGTCATTAACAAAACATGTCCTAACGTGTACGTCCCTCATTGCTTCCTTGCATATCAATATCTATTATGGTGTGGTAATTTGAGCAGCAATCCGACCCTTACCTGTAACATGTTTTAACACGAATTAGAAACCTCAGTTTCCACAGACATGCGATCAGCTCATTTAAATTGGGATTTCAAACCTGTATTTAATGAAGACAAGGGGCCGCTTCTACCAAAAGCTGACGTGACCCCTTGTCTTGTTGAAAAAAAAATGGGAGAAAGAACAATAGACATATGGGCGGGGTGAAGTGACTCCAGCACTGCTGCTGATATTTCATCTTGGAAAACTCAGAAGGGGGCAAAAAAAAAAAAAAAATCTGTTGTTTTGACCTGAAACCATATGGCGGCCATCCCGACCGACTTGGAAACCTAACACTGACAGACGTTAATCGTGTGACTGGTGTCAGATCAAAGACGAGTACCTGCGTTCAGTCTTCATGCGTGGGTGTACAGGGCGTTTGAGTAAAATAAGGATTAGGACGTCTTCATATTGGTCATGTCAGACTTCTTTCCCACGGATTTTCATGATGGTTGACCCTCAACCAAACACTGAAAGACTTGGAGCATTTTTTGCAAATTGTATGTAAATTGGATTTAGTTCATTATTTAATTTTGTAAACAAAATTTTAAAAACATAATGATCATAACGGGTATGGTCGCATGCATGTCAGTGCATGAAACTATTGGCAAGACTCGGTTTAAAATTGACAAAAGCTAAGATGAGAGACTATTGTACAGTTTGTTCTGACTTTGTTTGTACAAAATGTACCAAAATCCAACCTGTCCAGGGTGTACCCCGCCCTGTGCCCGATGCTCCCTGGGATAGGCTCCAGGTTCCCGTGACCCTGAAGAGGATAAGCGTTATAGAACATGGATGGATGGATGGATGGATGGATAATGTAGCTCAAATCATATTTTTTAATGTCTGCAGGAAAAACAAGTCTTCTCATATAGCTCACAGTTATTATATTTTATAGTGCAAAGTAAGTAAGGAATATATCACCTTGGGGAAAATAATCAACAACAGCGTGGTATGATGCGACCCAACGTGACATGGAGTTACTGTTAATACTCTAAAGTTGATTATTTTCCATTAAGAGCACATTCCAACGTGTTTTATTCTTCTTATACCACAGTGATTCATCAACTATTGCAATTTTTAAAAATGTACCAGCGAAGCACTTTTATTAATCCACAGTTACAGTACATTCAGTGCTGTGTATTGTCTGCAAAACAAGCTAGTTCCTGTTTCAGTTGCATTATTATAATAACTATAAATAGTTGTTCCCTCACCAGCTTCTCTTGAAGATAATACGATGGAAAAAAAAATAAAAAATCAGCTTGTCATGTTACTGAGAAGCCACAAAGCATAAACCCCCCCTCTTGTGCAGATTTTCCCATGGAAGAAAATGTACTGGTACAATGTGCTGCCACTGTAGACTCCTAATTTATTAAACGTTAAATAAATGGTCTGCACTTATATAGCGCTTTTATCCAAAGTGCTTTACACTGTGTCTCATTCTCCCATTCACACTCACACCAATGGTAGCAGAGCTGCCATGCAAGGCGCTAACTTGGCATCGGTAGCGACTTGGGGTTCAGTGTCTCGCCCAAGGACGCTTCGGTATGTGGAGTCACGTGGACCGGGAATCAAACCGCCATCACTACGGTTAGTGGACAACCCGCTCTACCACCTGATCCACAGCCACCCCAGTGAATAAACCTCACCATATCAACTGTTTTTCTTTTAAAAACCTGTCAATGTTTACAGTTAAATGATGAGCACCTTCCACATAAACCATCATTGTAATTACAGCAGGAACTACTATCAGAGGGGGCGCACGGTGGCTTAGTGGTTCGCACGTTCGCCCGTTCGCCTCACAGCTCCAGGGTCGGGGGTTCGATTCCCACCGTGGCCCTGTGTGTGCGGAGTTTGCATGTTCTCACCGTGCGGGGGTTTCCTCCGGATACTCCGGTCTCTGCGATGGTTTGGCACCCTGTCCACTGTGCCCGATGCTCCCTGGGATAAGCTCCAGGTTCCCCGTGACCCTGAAAAGGATAAGCGGTATAGAAGATGGATGGATGGACTACTCTCAGAGCTGCTGTTTGCAGAAAACAAACCTACACATTCTGACCAATCAGAATCGAGAATTCATCAGCGCTGTGGTATGACTAAAATACAGCAGAATAACTCCGAACTTAAAACCGAACTTTCGATATCTACATTTGAAACCTTGGACTTTTGCTATACACGTACATGTTTAATTCGGGTATACTTATATGAGGTACTGTAGTATCTTTATTTTTATTCAAGCACAGGATTCGTGTACAGTCTCCACCACTGGACAAGTTTGACGTCCCCTAAATGTGCAGTTGGAAATTCCTGTTTAAAGTAAGGTGTGAACGTATCAGTGATTATGCTGTTGGGTAAAATCACACGTGGATATTTCAGCGCATTAATGCAGCACATATCGATATTAAAAAAAAGCTCTCAACACAAATTGCCACAGCGCTGAAGGAGAGTTAGGAGGAAAGGGGCAGTGATGAAGGTATGAATGGATGAAGAGCCGGATGGATGAGTGTGCACACGGGGGAAGAGAGGAGAGGAGGAAGTGCAGTGAAGAAGAACATCCGAGGATGAAACAAGCTTTAGGAGAGCAGGTCATGCATGCGAGTATCAGAGTCCACAGAGACCGGCGTTGGCTTCTCATGTGAACGTATCTAGCATGAACTCTGTGTGAAAGTGGTTGGGAGGAATGTTCTCCTTTACAACAGCTTGCTTTTTAACTACGTGCTCATGAGCACACAAAGGAAGGCTTACGTGTGCATACGAACTCTCTTGCGCATTTTTTTACGAGTCACTCCTCGCATTCTTTTGGGGCAGAGGACTGATTCAGAGGTCAGTATTAGGGGTCATCTGATAACATGGGATATGGTCGTCCTTCAGCGGGGGCTTTCATGTGTCCACCTGCTAACGTAAGGCCATCTCTCACCCGCTGCGTACACGCACATATGCGAAGCGCGCATGGAATAGCAGTGTGAAGATTGATGAACAGGGAGGGTGAAAAGGCTCCATGGTGTGTGTGTGTGTGTGTGTGTGTGTGTGCGTGTGTGTCACGGACGGACCAGATGGCAGCCTGATGTCACACAGTGGTCCATGGCTCTTAAGGGAGGGAGAGGAAATTAATGATAAGGTGAGGAGGGAAGTGTCTATAGATTAAGCCTTATTATATTTTGGTGCAGCTGTGATGACCCTGAGAGTATTGCAACTCCTTTTTCTGAAAAACAGACAGTCTGAATAGTCGGTGTTGTTAGTATCATAAAATAACAAAGGGGCTCAGACAGGAGATGACAGGATGGCAAAGAGGCTCTAAAAGTCACACTTTTTTTTTTTTTTTTTTTTTTTAAAATACACACACACATTCAGGATCCCCCTGGCTAGACACCCAGACAGGGAAATGAGACTTTGTGGTCCTTCAGTGTCGACTGCATTATTTCCTGTCAATTTACTGTAAATATGTGAGAATGTGAAATTTCCCACGACGACCGTGGTTTTTTTTTCTTTCTTTTTTTTCTTTCTTTTTTTTTAAATTGGGAAGCACCTAGCTCTCATGTAATGGAAAATAAAAAAAAATTAAAATAAATAAATAAAGTGATTGCATAAGACACATTGGCACACAAGGGGCAGATGTTTCCAGTGAACATGAAAAACACCAATAAACAACTCATGTCTTGGTTTTGCCATATTATTGTGTTTTTGGTTCTTCGAGAAAATAAATCACGTGAAAAAAATCATTGCACGTTTGTTGAGGTGGGTAATATGTGATCACATGAAAAATAGAATATGTGAAAGTGCATGTCAACAGTGCACATGTGACCACATGCGGGGGAAAAAAATGAAACCACAGGCCCTACATGTGAATGTATATCAATCTTGCAAGAAAATCACCCACGGAACGTAAAAGACACATGACCTACAGTACATAAAAAAATCAAACCACGTGATCTTTTCTAAGCGAGTCTAAAATCACAGTGAATCAAGGGGATACGTATACAATACGTGAAGTACATGTGACTTATCTGTAAAGGGGGAGCGCTGAGTCATTTAGACGTTTTCATATCATGAAGGCAAAAGTTTGAAACTGGAGACGTTGCACCACATGTTGAATTTCCACTTTCCGTTTTCTCCTTTCACTGGAGGCCTAAAATCTACATTTGCTCACATTGTTCTGCATTAGAGTGCCTCCTCGAATTTCCCACTGCTTCCCGTGATACCTTGCGTCATGGTGGGGGTGGGTTTTTTTTTTTCTGATTAAAAAAAACGTGATACCCTTTTTCACAGTTTATTTTTTGCTTTATCTATCAAAAGCACCAAGGCTGTTTAAATGAGAGTTTTGTGATGCATATCTGATTTCTTCATTTTTTAAATTTTTTTTTTGCTTTTGATTTCAGAGTGCATATTTGTGTAGGGTTTACAGTTCTCGGGAAGGAGAGGGGGTGTCATGCTGGCATTGAATTCTGCATAATAGGGCGTGGAAGGAGCTCTGGAAAAGTTTGCGGTAAATGTTGATACAGCTGCAGTATGACCTCATCGGCTGCAGCCAATCAAAACTAAAACAACACGGTAGTCAGAGGCAATCAAGTGTGCAATAATGGGAGTGATTAAAGGAAGAATTATAGACAGTGATTGAGACGAGAGTTTAATATCCGAACATTTGGTATTTGTGACAGGCTTGACACTCAGAAACGAGTTAAACGGCACGCCAAGAAACGCAAACGCCAAGAAAGAATTGAGGCACGCTGCATGGTGGTTTAACATGGCTTGACTTCCAGAGCACTTTTCTTTTCTCCCCCTCACTCAAGACTGCAGCCACATTTAGCCGTCTCGGACAGACGATGATGGATGGCTTAAGCATGTGGTCGTCCTTTGGCCTGTCCACTTGAGGATTTGCTATGAGCCACAGTGTCAAGCGGAGATGGCTGCCCCAAATGTTCTTGTCTGTGAACTTTTTTGGAAGATAACAAGTATGGAGTTCTTATCCCATAGTCTGTCAGCTGAAATGGCATGTGCCTGCAGATTGCAGGAAGTTGTGTGTGTTGAACCATGCAATCAAAGTGGAGAAATAACGCATGACCAGGGCTCTCAAAATACTCATCAGAATCCAGCTGTGAGATGGCAATCGGCATGAAAGCCACAGCAGGCGATATATTGAGGTTAACTGGTTTTTCCCACTCCGCTATCATGGACAAGATTAAAAAGAAATTGACGTAACAAAGATTAAAGTTGCCTATGAGTTTCTAGAAGTAGATTTGATCAGTATGCTTGTGAAAACTAAGCATGCTTAAGTGCATAAATAGGATCTTTTATAAATAGTTTTTCGTTTGATGTACTTTCTGGAAATATGTACCGTATACCTAAAATATACTTTTCTGTAGATTGCAAAATTGATATTTACTGGAATGTAAATGTATGTTTTGAAAAGTCTTGTCAACTTTGTTGCGCTTAAATTGTCTATACTGTCGATTTTCCATATATATCTGCACAAATACGACCTAAAACGTCATCAGATTTTCACACAAGTCCTAATAGTAGACGAAAAGAATCAAATTAAACAAATGAGACAAAAATAATTATACGTCTGAGTGATTTCTGAAGGATACTAGTGTATTCTAAAGGAGAATGTCAGGACATCTGTCTGTGATCTCAATCTCAAGAGGAAGTGGGTTATGAAGCAAGACAACAACCCTAAACACACAAGTCGTTCTACCAAAGAATGGTTAAAGAAGAATAAAGGTAATGTTTTGGAATGGCCGAGTCAAAGTCCTGACCTTAATCCAATAGAAATGTTGTGGAAAGTCCTGAAGCAAGCAGTTTATGTGAGGAAACCCACCAACATCCCAGAGTTGAAGTTGTTCTGTACTGAGGAACGGGCTAAAATTCCTCCAAGCCGATGTGCAGGACTGATCAACACTTACACCAAACGTTTAGTTACAGTTATTGCTGCACAAGGGGGTCACACCAGATACTGAACGCTAAGCTTCACATACTTTTACCCCTCACAGATACGTAATATTGGATCATTTTCCTCAATAAGTAAATGACCAAGTATCATATTTTTGTCTAATTTGTTTAATTGGGTTCTCTTTATATACTTTTAAGAATTGTATGAAAATATGATTATGTTTTAGGTCATATTTATGCAGTTATATAGAAATTATGCAGGAAGCACTACTACATGTACTATTCATATCAATTGTGCTGTTTTAAAAGTACACTTTTTCTTTTACAACGGTATTCATACATTCATTCATTCATTCATTTTCATTAATTGATTTATCCTGGCCAGGGTGGTGGTAGATCCTGAGCCTGTCCCAGGCTCAGGAGGGAATACACACTGGATGGGATGCATGTCCATCACAGGGCTCCATGCACACACTCTTTCATACCTGGGGCAATTTACCACCCAAAGACATGTTTGTGAACAGTGGGAGGAAACCAGAGAGCATGGAAGAAACCTACACGGATACAGATAGAATATGTGAAACGTCACGCATACAGTAAACCAAGTTCAAGATCGAACCAGGGACCCTGGAGCTGTGAGACGGCAATGCTATAAATTATATTTAAAAAGAGAAAGAAAGGGGCAAGTAACTTCCCTTGAAACACTAAAGGGATCCCTTTATTCCCTCATAAATCTGTGGCCCTGAAACTAAAACGTTTGCATTTTCATAGGATGCAAAGAAGGCCCACGGAATTTGTGGCACACCTCTTGTAATTGACAGTGCTTACATGAGGTACTAAGTTCATTGGGAGAAAGGGAAAAAATTGCCCTCAGGCTAAGAAATTGCCTCACAAGGAATCATGGGAATTTGCCTTATTGTTGGCCTGAGGGTGGATAGAGGAAAACAAAGGATTAAAGCTGCTTTTGACATTGTAATGCTGTCAGATTCAATGAATGCAGGGTCTCCCCAACAAGCAAGTATACAAATTGCAGTATGTATGTGTTTTTTTGGTGTGGAAAACTGTTGGGAGTACACATATTTTTTATGGCTATAAACCAAAGAGCTAAACTGGAGAAATTCCAAAGTTTATCTTTTAAAGTCAAAGTTTCACTATGATGCAGCTGCGAGAAAGAATGCTCCAGAAAACGATGAACATAGCAGAACAAAAGGCCAAGGTGCAAGACAGAGAGAGAGAGAGAGAGAGAGAGAGAGAGAGAGAGAGAGAGAGAGAGAAAGATGCTTTTAATCATCAGCTCACATGAGTCCTGACACGCTGGTCAGTGGGGGTGCTAACTGAAAGCAGATTGCGCCTAATGGACCAACACTCTATGGTGAAACAGTGAAGTGCAGGAAAACCCATGAGGGTTAGTCGGTAAGGATAGAGTCTCGTGCTGTGAGTGCTGACAATTACTTTTAAACTTAAATAGAAAAAGGTCAGATGTAGTCATGTGATCGCTGTCATAACATTAACCCTATTGAACACTTTACTGCATCCTCTAGCTAAAGCCGTCTCTCCTGCTGATCTACTTGACTCAAGAGCTCTAGAAATAACTGACTCTAAGCCAAGGGAATCTTTAATCTGTCTCTAAACACATAAACTATCCAGACCAAATAGGTCTGCTTGACCCCCTCCAGGCTCCTGCTGTGCCGTGGGTCAATGCCAGAGGCATGAGTTTGCACTCAGGCCCTCTGCTATCAAGTAACT